>NW_027671993.1:0-41000 GCF_964165515.1 Mesoplodon bidens
AAAAAACTAAAAAGAGAATTACCATAGGATCCAGCAATCCCACTTCTGGGCATATACCCAGAGAAAACCATAAATCACAAAGACACATTCAAAAAATGTTCATTGCCGCACTATTTACAATAGCCAGGTAATGGAAGCAACCTAAATGCCCACAGACAAACGAATGGATAAAGATGTGGTACATATAGAAAATGGAATATTACTCAGCCATAAAAAGGAATGAAACTGGGTCATTTGTAGAGAAGTTGATGGATCTAGAGACTGTCATACAGAGTGAAGTAAGTCAGAAAGAGAAAAACAAATATTGTATATTAATGCCTATATGTGGAACCTAGAAAAATGGGACAGATGAACTGGTTTGCAGGGCAGAAATAGAGACACAGAGGTAGAGAACAAACGGATGGACACAAAGTGGGGGAAGCCATGGGGTGGTGGTGGTGGGATGACTTGGGAGATTGGGATTGACCTGTATACATGTCTATGCATAAAATAGATAACTAATAATAACCTACTGTATAAAAAAATAAATAAAATTAAATTTCAAAATTTTTAAAAATAAAATGTAAAAATAAAACAGAAACAAATTTCTTCCATTCACACTGATGTATTTATAAGAATGAATTATTTCCATGCTTATATCTATAAATACATAAAAGAGGAATAAAATCTAACTTGAACCAAAAAAGAAAAAAAAAAACCTGAACCTAACAGTTATACAGAGGAAAACACTACCAAGGCACTTTCTCCAGTGGTAAACAATTCTGAAATTGGTCAGAGGTCGGGAATCATCTCCCATACATCCAGCAGCCCCACCCGCCCACGCAAGGAGCGTCCTTATTGCAAAGCTGGGGAACCGTGCCGAGGCCTCTGTGAGTAAACGTGAGCTGAGCCCCAGGCCAGCTGCTGCTGAACTGTTCCCACCCTTCCCAGGTGAAACACCTGATATGTACAAGGGATTGAAAGCCTAGAGGAAGGGCCGAGGAGCCACACCAGCGACAGCACGCAGGCCAACTTGGTGCCTGCAGGTCAGCCAGGATGGTCCTGGCCACGGGCGCTCTTCTGGAAGCTTTCCATTGCCCTGCCTGAGATACCCCTCCTGTCCCGGCCCCCACTCCTTTTTTCCTTCCTCACCTCAGCCCGGAGAGATACTCTAGTGGAAGTTATGGGTGACAAATCCTCTTCTTTACAGGTGGCAGCCTGGCAACTCCTGCAGAAAGTCCAGCAGAGCCCCACACACACCGGGCCACCCACAAAGCCGTGGACCCTCACACCCTCCCACCAGCACAGCCCCGAGACTGTTGACGGGGCAGAGAATATGGAGTCAGGCACAGCGGCAGGGGCTATTGCTGCCTGGAGTGCTGTTTATATTGACCTCAACCCAGTCACACCTGGGGAGGGCTTGCCGGCAGGGTCAGGCTGCCCAGGTCAGCTAATCCTCAGCCCTCAGGGAATCACATTGCAGAAAATGGACCTCGCTAAGACAGAATATTCGCCAAGGAAAAAAAGCACACAATGCCATTTGCAGCACCGTAGATGAGTCTAGAGGTAATCACGTGACTTGGAGTAAGTCAGAAAGTGAAAGACACATATCATATCATATCACTTATAGGTGTTACCTATAAATTGATACCAGGGCAGATATTTCCACGGAGAAGGGCAATCAAAGATTCATTAAACAAACATATGGTTCACCATAGGAAAGGTGTGAGGATTGAATTCATTATGATATTGGGGTTAACAGACATATACAAACACAGTAGACGTATATAATCACCAAAGACCTACGGAGTACCAAGAGAAGACTACTCAACATTCTGTCATAACGAACATGGGAAAAGGATCCCAGGAAGAACAGACATATGTATATGTGTAAAGAATCACCTCTTGCACACCTACAACAAGCTAAACGTTGTACTCAAACTTGCTGTAATAAAAAATAAAAAATTAAATTAAAAACACTAACAAGAAGTTGTGACACAAACTTGAGGGGCTTTCTCCTGGTACATTCCGTTCTACATTCCAATCTAGAACGCGACTTCCATTGAGGCTCTGCTGCCCTAGTAACCAGATTTGGTAAGGGAGAACTGCTGCCACCTTGTGGCCGTTTCACACAACAGCAGCTTTAATCCCAGCGCTAATGGTCAGAGGATATTCCAAATCATTACAGGCCTGTAAATGACACCTAACCTGAAAACAAATCGTGGGGTCATATATCGACCAAAAAATTCAAAAGACGTCCATATTTCAAAACGACAGATTCAAGAGGCATATTTCACGCACATTAGTGTTCTGCTTCTTTTGCTTGCTTTCTTTCTTTGTTAAAAAAACGGGAATGGAAAAAGGCAACCCTCAGAATGGGCGAAAACGTTCACAAACGAATCAATGGACAAAGGTTTAATCTCCAATATATATAAACAGCTCATGCAGCTTAATATTAATAAAACAAACAACCCAATACAAAAATGGGCATAAGATCTAAATAGACGTTTCTTCAAAGAAGACACAGTGATGGCCAAGACGCACATGAAAAGCTGCTCAACATCACTAATTATTAGAGAAATGCAAATCAAAACTACAATGTGGTAAGACCTCACACCAGTTAGAATCGGCATCATCAGATAATCTACAAACAACAAATTCTGGGGAGGGTGTGGACAAAAGGAACTCTCTTCCGCTATTGGTGGGAATTTAATTGATAGAGTCACTATGGAGAACAGTATGGAGGTTCCTTTAAAAAACTAAAAAGAGAATTACCATAGGATCCAGCAATCCCACTTCTGGGCATATACCCAGAGAAAACCATAAATCACAAAGACACATTCACACAATGTTCATTGCAGCACTATTTACAATAGCCAGGTAATGGAAGCAACCTAAATGGCCACAGACAGACGAATGGATAAAGATGTGGTACATATATAAAATGGAATATTACTCAGCCATAAAAAGGAATGAAACTGGGTCATTTGTAGAGAAGTTGATGGATCTAGAGACAGTCATACAGAGTGAAGTAAGTCAGAAAGAGAAAAACAAATATTGTATATTAATGCCTATATGTGGAACCTAGAAAAATGGGACAGATGAACTGGTTTGCAGGGCAGAAATAGAGACACAGAGGTAGAGAACAAACGTATGGACACAAAGTGGGGGAAGCCATGGGGTGGTGGTGGTGGGATGAGTTGGGAGATTGGGATTGACCTGTATACATGTTTATGCATATAATAGATAACTAATAATAACCTACTGTCTAAAAAAATAAATAAAATTAAATTTCAAAATTTTTAAAAATAAAATGTAAAAATAAAACAGAAAAAAATTTCTTCCATTCACACTGATGTATTTATAAGAATGAATTATTTCCATGCTTATATCTATAAATACATAAAAGAGGAATAAAATCTAACTTGAACCAAAAAAGAAAAAAAAACCTGAACCTAACAGTTATACAGAGGAAAACACTACCAATGCACTTGCTCCAGTGGTAAACAATTCTGAAATTGGTCAGAGGTGGGGAATCATCTCCCATACAGCCAGCAGCCCCGCCCGCCATTGCAAGGAGCGTCCTTATTGCAAAGCTGGGTGACCGTGCCGAGACCTCTGTGAGTAAACGTGAGCTGAGCCCCAGGCCAGCTGCTGCTGAACTGTTCCCACCCTTCCCAGGTGAAACACCTGAATATGTACAAGGGCTTGAAAGCCTAGAGGAAGGGCCGTGGAGCCACACCAGCGACAGCACGCAGGCCAACTTGGTGCCTGCAGGTCAGCCAGGATGGTCCTGGCCACGGGCGCTCTTCTGGAAGCTTTCCATTGCCCTGCCTGAGATACCCCTCCAGTCCGGGCCCCCACTGCTATTTTTCCTTCCTCACCTCAGCACGGAGAGATATTCCAGTGGAAGTTATGGGTGACACATCGTCTTCTTTACAGGTGGCAGCCTGGCAACTCCTGCAGAAATTCCAGCAGATCCCCACTCACACCGGGCCACCCACAAAGCCGTGGAACCTCACACCCTCCCACCAGCACAGCCCGGAGACTGCTGACGGGGCAGAGAATATGGAGTCAGGCACAGCTGCAGGGGCTATTGCTGCCTGGAGTGCTGTTTATATTGACCTCAACCCAGGCACACCTGGGGAGGGCTTGCCGGCAGGGTCAGGCTGCCCAGGTCAGCTAATCCTCAGCCCTCAGGGAATCACATTGCAGAAAATGGACCTCGCTAAGACAGAATATTCGCCAAGGAAAAGAAGCACACAATGCCATTTGCAGCACCGTAGATGAGTCTAGAGGTAATCACGTGACTTGGAGTAAGTCAGAAAGTGAAAGACACATATCATATCATATCACTTATAGGTGTTACCTATAAATTGATACCAGGGCAGATATTTCCACGGAGAAGGGCAATCACAGATTCATTAAACAAACTTATGGTTCACCAAACGAAAGGTGTGAGGATTGAATTCATTACGATATTGGGGTTAACAGACATATACAAACACAGTAGACGTATATAATCACCAAAGACCTACGGAGTACCAAGAGAAGACTACTCAACATTCTGTCATAACGTACATGGGAAAAAGATCCCAGGAAGAACAGACATATGTATATGTGTAAAAGAACCACCTCTTGCACACCTAAAACAAGCTAAACGTTGTACTCAAACTTGCTGTAATAAAAAATAAAAAATTAAATTAAAAACACGAACAAGAAGTAGTGAGACAAACTTGAGGGGCTTTCTCCTGGCACATTCCGTTCTACATTACAATCTAGAACGTGACTTCCATTGAGGCTCTGCTGCCCTAGTAACCAGATTTGGTAAGGGAGAACTGCTGCCACCTTGTGGCCGTTTCACACAACAGCAGCTTTAATCCCAGCGCTAATGGTCAGTGGATATTCCAAATCATTACAGGCCTGTAAATGACACCTGCCCTGAAAAGAAATCCTGGGGTCATATATCGACCAAAAAATTCAAAAGACGTCCATATTTCAAAACGACAGTTTCAAGAGGCATATTTCACGCACATTAGTGTTCTGCTTCTTTTGCTTTCTTTCTTTCTTTGTTAAAAAAACGGGAATGAAAAAAGGCAACCCTCAGAAAGGGCGAAAACGTTCACAAACGAATCAATGGACAAAGGTTTAATCTCCAATATATATAAACAGCTCATGCAGCTTAATATTAATAAAACAAACAACCCAATACAAAAATGGGCAGAAGATCTAAATAGACGTTTCTTCAAAGAAGACACAGAGATGGCCATGAGGCACATGAAAAGCTGCACAACATCACTATTTATTAGAGAAATGCAAATCAAAACTACAATGAGGTAAGACCTCACACCTGTTAGAATCAGCATCATCAGATAATCTACAAACAAAAAATTCTGGGGAGGGTGTGGACAAAAGGAACCCTCTTCCGCTATTGGTGGGAATTTAATTGATACAGTCACTATGGAGAACAGTATGGAGGTTCCTTTAAAAAACTAAAAAGAGAATTACCATATGATCCAGCAATCCCACTTCTGGGCATATACCCAGAGAAAACCATAAATCACAAAGACACATTCACACAATGTTCATTGCAGCACTATTTACAATAGCCAGGTAATGGAAGCAACCTAAATGGCCACAGACAGACGAATGGATAAAGATGTGGTACATATATAAAATGGAATATTACTCAGCCATAAAAAGGAATGAAACTGGGTCATTTGTAGAGAAGTTGATGGATGTAGAGACTGTCATACAGAGTGAAGTAAGTCAGAAAGAGAAAAACAAATATTGTATATTAATGCCTATATGTGGAACCTAGAAAAATGGTACAGATAAACTGGTTTGCAGGGCAGAAATAGAGACACAGAAGTAGAGAACAAACGTATGGACCCAAAGTGGGGGAAGCCATGGGGTGGTGGTGGTGGGATGAGTTGGGAGATTGGGATTGACCTGTATACATGTTTATGCATATAATAGATAACTAATAATAAACTACTGTATAAAAAAATAAATAAAATTAAATTTCAAAATTTTTAAAAATAAAATGTAAAAATAAAACAGAAAAAAATTTCTTCCATTCACACTGATGTATTTATAAGAATGAATTATTTCCATGCTTATATCCAGAAATACATAAAAGAGGAATAAAATCTAACTTAAACCAAAAAAGAAAAAAAACCCTGAACCTAACAGTTATACAGAGGAAAACACTACCAAGGCAATTGCTCCAGTGGTAAACAATTCTAAAATAGGTCAGAGGTGGGGAATCATCTCCCATACAGCCAGCAGCCCCGCCCGCCCACGCAAGGAGCGTCCTTATTGCAAAGCTGGGGGACCGTGCTGAGGCCTCTGTGAGTAAACGTGAGCTGAGCCCCAGGCCAGCTGCTGCTGAACTCTTCCCACCCTTCCCAGGTAAAACACCTGAATATGTACAAGGGCTTGAAAGCCTAGAGGAAGGGCCGTGGAGCCACACCAGCGACAGCACGCAGGCCAACTTGGTGCCTGCAGGTCAGCCAGGATGGTCCTGGCCACGGGCGCTCTTCTGGAAGCTTTCCATTGCCCTGCCTGAGATACCCCTCCTGTCCCGGCCCCCACTCCTATTTTTCCTTACTCACCTCAGCCCGGAGAGATATTCCAGTGGAAGTTATGGGTGACACATCGTTTTCTTTACAGGTGGCAGCCTGGCAACTCCTGCACAAAGTCCAGCAGAGCCCCACTCACACCGGGCCACCCACAAAGCCGTGGACCCTCACACCCTCCCACCAGCACAGCCCCGAAACTGCTGACGGGGCAGAGAATATGGAGTCAGGCACAGCTGCAGGGGCTATTGCTGCCTGGAGTGCTGTTTATATTGACCTCAACCCAGGCACACCTGGGGAGGGCTTGCCGGCAGGGTCAGGCTGCCCAGGTCAGCTAATCCTCAGCCCTCAAGGAATCACATTGCAGAAAATGGACCTCGCTGAGACCGAATATTCGCCAAGGAAAAAAAGGACACAGTGCCATTTGCAGCACCGTAGATGAGTCTAGAGGTAATCACGTGACTTGGAGTAAGTCAGAAAGTGAAAGACACATATCATATCATATCACTTATAGGTGTTACCTATAAATTGATACCAGGGCAGATATTTCCACGGAGAAGGGCAATCACAGATTCATTAAACAAACTTATGGATCACCAAAGGAAAGGTGTGAGGATTGAATTCATTACGATATTGGGGTTAACAGACATATACAAACACAGTAGACGTATATAATCACCAAAGACCTACGGAGTACCAAGAGAAGACTACTCAACATTCTGTCATAACGTACATGGGAAAAGGATCCCAGGAAGAACAGACATATGTATATGTGTAAAAGAACCACCTCTTGCACACCTACAACAAGCTAAACGTTGTACTCAAACTTGCTGCAATAAAAAATAAAAAATTAAATGAGAAACACGAACAAGAAGTAGTGACACAAACTTGAGGGGCTTTCTCCTGGCACATTCCGTTCTACATTCCAATCTAGAACGCGACTTCCATTGAGGCTCTGCTGCCCTAGTAACCAGATTTGGTAAGGGAGAACTGCTGCCACCTTGTGGCCGTTTCACACAACAGCAGCTTTAATCCCAGCGCTAATGGTCAGTGGATATTCCAAATCATTACAGGCCTGTAAATGACACCTGCCCTGAAAACAAATCCTGGGGTCATATATCGACCAAAAAATTCAAAAGACGTCCATATTTCAAAACGGCAGTTTCAAGAGGCATATTTCACGCACATTAGTGTTCTGCTTCTTTTCGTTTCTTTCTTTCTTTGTTCAAAATACGGGAAGGGAAAAAGGCAACCCTCAGAATGGGCGAAAACTTTCACAAACGAATCAATGGACAAAGGTTTAATCTCCAAAATATATAAACAGCTCATGCAGCTTAATATTAATAAAACAAACAACCCAATACAAAAATGGGCAGAAGATCTAAATAGACGTTTCTTCAAAGAAGACACAGAGATGGCCAAGACACACATGAAAAGCTGCTCAACATCACTAATTATTAGAGAAATGCAAATCAAAACTACAATGAGGTAAGACCTCACACCTGTTAGAATCGGCATCATCAGATAATCTACAAACAACAAATTCTGGGGAGGGTGTGGACAAAAGGAACCCTCTTCCGCTATTGGTGGGAATGTAAATTGATACAGTCACTATGGAGAACAGTATGGAGGTTCCTTTAAAAAACTAAAAAGAGAATTACCATAGGATCCAGCAATCCCACTTCTGGGCATATACCCAGAGAAAACCATATATCACAAAGACACATTCACACAATGTTCATTGCAGCACTATTTACAATAGCCAGGTAATGGAAGCAACCTAAATGGCCACAGACACACGAATGGATAAAGATGTGGTACATATATAAAATGGAATATTACTCAGCCATAAAAAGGAATGAAACTGGGTCATTTGTAGAGAAGTTGATGGATCTAGAGACTGTCATACAGAGTGAAGTATGTCAGAAAGAGAAAAACAAATATTGTATATTAATGCCTATATGTGGAACCTAGAAAAATGGGACAGATGAACTGGTTTGCAGGGCAGAAATAGAGACACAGAGGTAGAGAACAAACGTATGGACCCAAAGTGGGGTAAGCCATGGGGTGGTGGTGGTGGGATGAGTTGGGAGATTGGGATTGAGCTGTATACATGTTTATGCATATAATAGATAACTAATAATAACCTACTGTATAAAAAAATAAATAAAATTAAATTTCAAAATTTTTAAAAATAAAATGTAAAAATAAAACAGAAAAAAATTTCTTCCATTCACACTGATGTATTTATAAGAATGAATTATTTCCATGCTTATATCCAGAAATACATAAAAGAGGAATAAAATCTAACTTAAACCAAAAAAGAAAAAAACCCTGAACCTAACAGTTATACAGAGGAAAACACTACCAAGGCAATTGCTCCAGTGGTAAACAATTCTAAAATTGGTCAGAGGGGGGAATCATCTCCCATACAGCCAGCAGCCCCGCCCGCCCACGCAAGGAGCGTCCTTATTGCAAAGCTGGGGGACCGTGCCGAGGCCTCTGTGAGGAAACGTGAGCTGAGCCCCAGGCCAGCTGCTGCTGAACTGTTCCCACCCTTCCCAGGTGAAACACCTGAATATGTACAAGGGCTTGAAAGCCTAGAGGAAGGGCCGTGGAGCCACACCAGCGACAGCACGCAGGCCAACTTGGTGCCTGCAGGTCAGCCAGGATGGTCCTGGCCACGGGCGCTCTTCTGGAAGCTTTCCATTTCCCTGCCTGAGATACCCCTCCTGTCTCGGCCCCCACTCCTTTTTTTCCTTACTCACCTCAGCCCGGAGAGATATTCCAGTGGAAGTTATGGGTGACACATCGTTTTCTTTACAGGTGGCAGCCTGGCAACTCCTGCAGAAAGTCCAGCAGAGCCCCACTCACACCGGGCCACCCACAAAGCCGTGGACCCTCACACCCTCCCACCAGCACAGCCCCGAGACTGCTGACGGGGCAGAGAATATGGAGTCAGGCACAGCTGCAGGGGCTATTGCTGCCTGGAGTGCTGTTTATATTGACCTCAACCCAGGCACACCTGGGGAGGGCTTGCCGGCAGGGTCAGGCTGCCCAGGTCAGCTAATCCTCAGCCCTCAAGGAATCACATTGCAGAAAATGGACCTCGCTGAGACCGAATATTCGCCAAGGAAAAAAAGGACACAGTGCCATTTGCAGCACCGTAGATGAGTCTAGAGGTAATCACGTGACTTGGAGTAAGTCAGAAAGTGAAAGACACATATCATATCATATCACTTATAGGTGTCACCTATAAATTGATACCAGGGCAGATATTTCCACGGAGAAGGGCAATCACAGATTCATTAAACAAACTTATGGATCACCAAAGGAAAGGTGTGAGGATTGAATTCATTACGATATTGGGGTTAACAGACATATACAAACACAGTAGACGTATATAATCACCAAAGACCTACGGAGTACCAAGAGAAGACTACTCAACATTCTGTCATAACGTACATGGGAAAAGGATCCCAGGAAGAACAGACATATGTATATGTGTAAAAGAACCATCTCTTGCACACCTACAACAAGCTAAACGTTGTACTCAAACTTGCTGTAATAAAAAGTAAAAAATTAAATGAGAAACACGAACAAGAAGTAGTGACACAAACTTGAGGGGCTTTCTCCTGGCACATTCCGTTCTACATTCCAATCTAGAACGCGACTTCCATTGAGGCTCTGCTGCCCTAGTAACCAGATTTGGTAAGGGAGAACTGCTGCCACCTTGTGGCCGTTTCACACAACAGCAGCTTTAATCCCAGCGCTAATGGTCAGTGGATATTCCAAATCATTACAGGCCTGTAAATGACACCTGCCCTGAAAACAAATCCTGGGGTCATATATCGACCAAAAAATTCAAAAGACGTCCATATTTCAAAACGGCAGTTTCAAGAGGCATATTTCACGCACATTAGTGTTCTGCTTCTTTTCGTTTCGTTCTTTCTTTGTTCAAAATACGGGAATGGAAAAAGGCAACCCCCAGAATGGGCGAAAACTTTCACAAAGGAATCAATGGACAAAGGTTTAATCTCCAAAATATATAAACAGCTCATGCAGCTTAATATTAATAAAACAAACAACCCAATACAAAAATGGGCAGAAGATCTAAAGAGACGTTTCTTCAAAGAAGACACAGAGATGGCCAAGACGCACATGAAAAGCTGCTCAACATCACTAATTATTAGAGAAATGCAAATCAAAACTACAATGAGGTAAGACCTCACACCTGTTAGAATCGGCATCATCAGATAATCTACAAACAACAAATTCTGGGGAGGGTGTGGACAAAAGGAACCCTCTTCCGCTATTGGTGGGAATGTAAATTGATACAGTCACTATGGAGAACAATATGGAGGTTCCTTTAAAAAACTAAAAAGAGAATTACCATAGGATCCAGCAATCCCACTTCTGGGCATATACCCAGAGAAAACCATATATCACAAAGACACATTCACACAATGTTCATTGCAGCACTATTTACAATAGCCAGGTAATGGAAGCAACCTAAATGGCCACAGACACACGAATGGATAAAGATGTGGTACATATATAAAATGGAATATTACTCAGCCATAAAAAGGAATGAAACTGGGTCATTTGTAGAGAAGTTGATGGATCTAGAGACTGTCATACAGAGTGAAGTAAGTCAGAAAGAGAAAAACAAATATTGTATATTAATGCCTATATGTGGAACCTAGAAAAATGGGACAGATGAACTGGTTTGCAGGGCAGAAATAGAGACACAGAGGTAGAGAACAAACGTATGGACCCAAAGTGGGGGAAGCCATGGGGCGGTGGTGGTGGGATGAGTTGGGATATTGGGATTGACCTGTATACATGTTTATGCATATAATAGATAACTAATAATAACCTACTGTATAAAAAAATAAATAAAATTAAATTTCAAAATTTTTAAAAATAAAATGTAAAAATAAAACAGAAAAAAATTTCTTCCATTCACACTGATGTATTTATAAGAATGAATTATTTCCATGCTTATATCCAGAAATACATAAAAGAGGAATAAAATCTAACTTAAACCAAAAAAGAAAAAAACCCTGAACCTAACAGTTATACAGAGGAAAACACTACCAAGGCAATTGCTCCAGTGGTAAACAATTCTAAAATTGGTCAGAGGGGGGAATCATCTCCCATACAGCCAGCAGCCCCGCCCGCCCACGCAAGGAGCGTCCTTATTGCAAAGCTGGGGGACCGTGCCGAGGCCTCTGTGAGGAAACGTGAGCTGAGCCCCAGGCCAGCTGCTGCTGAACTGTTCCCACCCTTCCCAGGTGAAACACCTGAATATGTACAAGGGCTTGAAAGCCTAGAGGAAGGGCCGTGGAGCCACACCAGCGACAGCACGCAGGCCAACTTGGTGCCTGCAGGTCAGCCAGGATGGTCCTGGCCACGGGCGCTCTTCTGGAAGCTTTCCATTGCCCTGCCTGAGATACCCCTCCTGTCTCGGCCCCCACTCCTTTTTTTCCTTACTCACCTCAGCCCGGAGAGATATTCCAGTGGAAGTTATGGGTGACACATCGTTTTCTTTACAGGTGGCAGCCTGGCAACTCCTGCAGAAAGTCCAGCAGAGCCCCACTCACACCGGGCCACCCACAAAGCCGTGGACCCTCACACCCTCCCACCAGCACAGCCCCGAGACTGCTGACGGGGCAGAGAATATGGAGTCAGGCACAGCTGCAGGGGCTATTGCTGCCTGGAGTGCTGTTTATATTGACCTCAACCCAGGCACACCTGGGGAGGGCTTGCCGGCAGGGTCAGGCTGCCCAGGTCAGCTAATCCTCAGCCCTCAAGGAATCACATTGCAGAAAATGGACCTCGCTGAGACCGAATATTCACCAAGGAAAAAAAGGACACAGTGCCATTTGCAGCACCGTAGATGAGTCTAGAGGTAATCACGTGACTTGGAGTAAGTCAGAAAGTGAAAGACACATATCATATCATATCACTTATAGGTGTTACCTATAAATTGATACCAGGGCAGATATTTCCACGAAGAAGGGCAATCACAGATTCATTAAACAAACTTATGGATCACCAAAGGAAAGGTGTGAGGATTGAATTCATTACGATATTGGGGTTAACAGACATATACAAACACAGTAGACGTATATAATCACCAAAGACCTACGGAGTACCAAGAGAAGACTACTCAACATTCTGTCATAACGTACATGGGAAAAGGATCCCAGGAAGAACAGACATATGTATATGTGTAAAAGAACCACCTCTTGCACACCTACAACAAGCTAAACGTTGTACTCAAACTTGCTGTAATAAAAAGTAAAAAATTAAATGAGAAACACGAACAAGAAGTAGTGACACAAACTTGAGGGGCTTTCTCCTGGCACATTCCGTTCTACATTCCAATCTAGAACGCGACTTCCATTGAGGCTCTGCTGCCCTAGTAACCAGATTTGGTAAGGGAGAACTGCTGCCACCTTGTGGCCGTTTCACACAACAGCAGCTTTAATCCCAGCGCTAATGGTCAGTGGATATTCCAAATCATTACAGGCCTGTAAATGACACCTGCCCTGAAAACAAATCCTGGGGTCATATATCGACCAAAAAATTCAAAAGACGTCCATATTTCAAAACGGCAGTTTCAAGAGGCATATTTCACGCACATTAGTGTTCTGCTTCTTTTCGTTTCGTTCTTTCTTTGTTCAAAATACGGGAATGGAAAAAGGCAACCCCCAGAATGGGCGAAAACTTTCACAAAGGAATCAATGGACAAAGGTTTAATCTCCAAAATATATAAACAGCTCATGCAGCTTAATATTAATAAAACAAACAACCCAATACAAAAATGGGCAGAAGATCTAAAGAGACGTTTCTTCAAAGAAGACACAGAGATGGCCAAGACGCACATGAAAAGCTGCTCAACATCACTAATTATTAGAGAAATGCAAATCAAAACTACAATGAGGTAAGACCTCACACCTGTTAGAATCGGCATCATCAGATAATCTACAAACAACAAATTCTGGGGAGGGTGTGGACAAAAGGAACCCTCTTCCGCTATTGGTGGGAATGTAAATTGATACAGTCACTATGGAGAACAATATGGAGGTTCCTTTAAAAAACTAAAAAGAGAATTACCATAGGATCCAGCAATCCCACTTCTGGGCATATACCCAGAGAAAACCATATATCACAAAGACACATTCACACAATGTTCATTGCAGCACTATTTACAATAGCCAGGTAATGGAAGCAACCTAAATGGCCACAGACAGACGAATGGATAAAGATGTGGTACATATATAAAATGGAATATTACTCAGCCATAAAAAGGAATGAAACTGGGTCATTTGTAGAGAAGTTGATGGATCTAGAGACTGTCATACAGAGTGAAGTAAGTCAGAAAGAGAAAAACAAATATTGTATATTAATGCCTATATGTGGAACCTAGAAAAATGGTACAGATGAACTGGTTTGCAGGGCAGAAATAGAGACACAGAGGTAGAGAACAAACGTATGGACACAAAGAGGGGGAAGCCATGGGGTGGTGGTGGTGGGATGAGTTTGGAGATTGGGATTCACCTGTATACATGTTTATGCATATAATAGATAACTAATAATAACCTACTGTATAAAAAAATAAATAAAATTAAATTTCAAAATTTTTAAAAATAAAATGTAAAAATAAAACAGAATAAATGTTCTTCCATTCACACTGATGTATTTATAAGAATGAATTATTTCCATGCTTATATCTATAAATACATAAAAGAGGAATAAAATCTAACTTGAACCAAAAAAGAAAAAAAACCCTGAACCTAACAGTTATACAGAGGAAAACACTACCAAGGCACTTGCTCCAGTGGTAAACAATTGTGAAATTGGTCAGAGGTGGGGAATCATCTCCCATACAGCCAGCAGCCCCGCCTGCCTACGCAAGGAGCGTCCTTATTGGAAAGCTGGGGGACCGTGCCGAGGCCTCTGTGAGTAAACGAGAGCTGAGCCCCAGGCCAGCTGCTGCTGAACTGTTCCCACCCTTCCCAGGTGAAACACATGAATATGTACAAGGGCTTGAAAGCCTAGAGGAAGGGCCGTGGAGCCACACCAGCGACAGCACGCAGGCCAACTTGGTGCCTGCAGGTCAGCCAGGATGCTCCTGGCCACGGGCGCACTTCTGGAAGCTTTCCATTGCCCTGCCTGTGATACCCCTCCTGTCCTGGCCCCCACTCCATTTTTTCCTTCGTCACCTCAGCCCGGAGAGATATTCCAGTGGAAGTTATGGGTGACACATCGTCTTCTTTACAGGTGGCTGCCTGGCAACTCCTGCAGTAGTTCCAGCAGCGTCCCACTCACATCGGGCCACCCACAAAGCCGTGGACCCTCACACCCTCCCACCAGCACAGCCCCGAGACTGCTGACGGGGCAGAGAATATGGAGTCAGGCACAGCTGCAGGGGCTATTGCTGCCTGGAGTGCTGTTTATATTGACCTCAACCCAGGCACACCTGGGGAGGGCTTGCCGGCAGGGTCAGGCTGCCCAGGTCAGCTAATCCACAGCCCTCAGGGAATCACATTGCAGAAAATGGACCTCGCTAAGACCGAATATTGGCAAAGGAAAAAAAGGACACAGTGCCATTTGCAGCACCGTAGATGAGTCTAGAGGTAATCACGTGACTTGGAGTAAGTCAGAAAGTGAAAGACACATATCATATCATATCACTTATAGTTGTTACCTATAAATTGATACCTGGGCAGATATTTCCACGGAGAAGGGCTATCACAGATACATTAAACAAACTTATGGATCACCAAAGGAAAGGTGTGAGGATTGAATTCATTACGATATTGGGGTTAACAGACATATACAAACACAGTAGACGTATATAATCACCAAAGACCTACGGAGTACCAAGAGAAGACTACTCAACATTCTGTCATAACGTACATGGGAAAAGGATCCCAGGAAGAACAGACATATGTATATGTGTAAAAGAACCACCTCTTGCACACCTACAACAAGCTAAACGTTGTACTCAAACTTGCCGTAATAAAAAATAAAAAATTAAATGAGAAACACGAACAAGAAGTAGTGACACAAACTTGAGGGGCTTTCTCCTGGCACATTCCGTTCTACATTCCAATCTAGAACGCGACTTCCAATGAGGCTCTGCGGCCCAGTAGCCAGATTTGGTAAGGGAGAACTGCTGCCACCTTGTGGCCGTTTCACACAACAGCAGCTTTAATCCCAGCGCTAATGGTCAGTGGATATTCCAAATCATTACAGGCCTGTAAATGACACCTGCCCTGAAAACAAATCCTGGGGTCATATATCGACCAAAAAATTCAAAAGACGTCCATATTTCAAAACGGCAGTTTCAAGAGGCATATTTCACGCACATTAGTGTTCTGCTTCTTTTCGTTTCTTTCTTTCTTTGTTAAAAATACGGGAATGGAAAAAGGCAACCCTCAGAAAGGGCGAAAACGTTCACAAACGAATCAATGGACAAAGGTTTAATCTCCAATATATATAAACAGCTAATGCAGCTTAATATTAATAAAACAAACAACCCAATACAAAAATGGGCAGAAGATCTAAATAGACGTTTCTTCAAAGAAGACACAGAGATGGCCAAGACGCACATGAAAAGCTGCTCAACATCACTAATTATTAGAGAAATGCAAATCAAAACTACAATGAGGTAAGACCTCACACCTGTTAGAATCGGCATCATCAGATAATCTACAAACAACAAATTCTGGGGAGGGTGTGGACAAAAGGAACCCTCTTCCGCTATTGGTGGGAATGTAAATTGATACAGTCACTATGGAGAACAGTATGGAGGTTCCTTTAAAAAACTAAAAAGAGAATTACCATAGGATCCAGCAATCCCACTTCTGGGCATATAACCAGAGAAAACCATATATCACAAAGACACATTCACACAATGTTCATTGCAGCACTATTTACAATAGCCAGGTAAAGGAAGCAACCTAAATGGCCACAGACAGACGAATGGATAAAGATGTGGTACATATATAAAATGGAATATTACTCAGCCATAAAAAGGAATGAAACTGCGTCATTTGTAGAGAAGTTGATGGATCTAGAGACTGTCATACAGAGTGAAGTAAGTCAGAAAGAGGAAAACAAATATTGTATATTAATGCCTATATGTGGAACCTAGAAAAATGGTACAGATGAACTGGTTTGCAGGGCAGAAATAGAGACACAGAGGTAGAGAACAAACGTATGGATACGAAGTGGGGGAAGCCATGGGGTGGTGGTGGTGGGATGAGTTGGGAGATTGGGATTGACCTGTATACATGTTTATGCATAAAATAGATAACTAATAATAACCTACTGTATAAAAAAATAAATAAAATTAAATTTCAAAAATTTTAAAAATAAAATGTAAAAATAAAACAGAAAAAAATTTCTTCCATTCACACTGATGTATTTATAAGAATGAATTATTTCCATGCTTATATCTATAAATACATAAAAGAGGAATAAAATCTAACTTGAACCAAAAAAGAAAAAAAAAAACCTGAACCTAACAGTTATACAGAGGAAAACACTATCAAGGCACTTGCTCCAGTGGTAAACAATTCTGAAATTGGTCAGAGGTCGTGAATCATCTCCCATACAGCCAGCAGCCACACCCGCCCACGCAAGGAGCGTCCTTATTGCAAAGCTGGGGGACCGTGCCGAGGCCTCTGTGAGTAAATGTGAGCTGAGCCCCAGGCCAGCTGCTGCTGAACTGTTCCCACCCTTCCCAGGTGAAACACCTGAATATGTACAAGGGCTTGAAAGCCTAGAGGAAGGGCCGTGGAGCCACACCAGCGAAAGAACGCAGGCCAACTTGGTGCCTGCAGGTCAGCCAGGATGGTCCTGGCCACGGGCGCTCTTCTGGAAGCTTTCCATTGCCCTGCCTGAGATACCCCTCCTGTCCCGGACCCCACTCCTTTTTTTCCTTCCTCACCTCAGCCCGGAGAGATACTCCAGTGGAAGTTATGGGTGACACATCCGCTTCTTTACAGGTGGCAGCCTGGCAACTCCTGCAGAATGTCCAGCAGAGCCCCACTCACACCGGGCCACCCACAAAGCATTGGACACTCACACCCTCCCACCAGCACAGCCCCGAGACTGCTGACGGGGCAGAGAATATGGAGTCAGGCACAGCTGCAGGGGCTATTGCTGCCTGGAGTGCTGTTTATATTGACCTCAACACAGGCACACCTGGGGAGGGCTTGCCGGCAGGGTCAGGCTGCCCAGGTCAGCTAATCCTCAGCCCTCAGGGAATCACATTGCAGAAAATGGACCTCGCTAAGACAGAATATTCGCCAAGGAAAAAAAGCACACAATGCCATTTGCAGCACCGTAGATGAGTCTAGAGGTAATCACGTGACTTGGAGTAAGTCAGAAAGTGAAAGACACATATCATATCATATCACTGATAGGTGTTACCTATAAATAGATACCAGGGCAAATATTTCCACGGAGAGGGGCAATCCAAGTTTCATGAAACAAACTTATGGTTCACCAAAGGAAAGTTGTGAGGATTGAATTCATTATGATATTGGGGTTAACAGACATATACAAACACAGTAGAGGTATATAATCACCAAAGAACTACGGAGTACCAAGAGAAGACTACTCAACATTCTGTCATAACGAACATGGGAAAAGGATCCCAGGAAGAACAGACATATGTATATGTGTAAAAGAACCACCTCTTGCACACCTACAACAAGCTAAACGATGTACTCAAACTTGCTGTAATAAAAAATAAAAAATTAAATGAGAAACACGAACAAGAAGTAGTGACACAAATTTGAGGGGCTTTCTCCTGGCACATTCCGTTCTATATTCCAATCTAGAACGCGACTTCCATTGAGGCTCTGCTGCCCTAGTAACCTGATTTGGTAAGGGAGAACTGCTGCCACCTTGTGGCCGTTTCACACAACAGCAGCTTTAATCCCAGCGCTAATGGTCAGTGGATATTCCAAATCATTACAGGCCTGTAAATGACACCTGCCCTGAAAACAAATCCTGGGGTCATATATCGACCAAAAAATTCAAAAGACGTCCATATTTCAAATCGACAGTTTCAAGAGGCATATTTCACGCACATTAGTGTTCTGCTACTTTTGCTTTCTTTCTTTCTTTGTTAAAAAAACGGGAATGGAAAAAGGCAACCCTCAGAATGGGCGAAAACATTCACAAACGAATCAATGGACAAAGGTTTAATCTCCAATATATATAAACAGCTAATGCAGCTTAATATTAATAAAACAAACAACCCAATACAAAAATGGGCAGAAGATCTAAAGAGACGTTTCTTCAAAGAAGACACAGAGATGGCCAAGACGCACATGAAAAGCTGCTCAACATCACTAATTATTAGAGAAATGCAAAACAAAACTACAATGGGGTAAGACCTCACACCTGTTAGAATGGGCATCATCAGATAATCTAGAAACAAAAATTCTGGGGAGGGTGTGGACAAAAGGAACCCTCTTCCGCTATTGGTGGGAATGTAAATTGATACAGTCACTATGGAGAACAGTATGGAGGTTCCTTTAAAAAACTAAAAAGAGAATTACCATAGGATCCAGCAATCCCACTTCTGGGCATATACCCAGAGAAAACCATAAATCACAAAGACACATTCACCACAATGTTCATTGCAGCACTATTTACAATAGCCAGGTAATGGAAGCAACCTAAATGCCCACAGACAGACGAATGGATAAAGATGTGGTACATATATAAAATGGAATATTACTCAGCCATAAAAAGGAATGAAACTGGGTCATTTGTAGAGAAGTTGATGGATCTAGAGACTGTCATACAGAGTGAAGTAAGTCAGAAAGAGAAAAACAAATATTGTATATTAATGCCTATATGTGGAACCTAGAAAAATGGTACAGATGAACTGGTTTGCAGGGCAGAAATAGAGACACAGAGGTAGAGAACAAACGTATGGACACAAAGTGGGGGAAGCCATGGGGTGGTGGTGGTGGGATGAGTTGGGAGATTTGGATTGACCTGTATACATGTCTATGCATAAAATAGATAACTAATAATAAACTACTGTATAAAAAAATAAATAAAATTAAATTTCAAAATTTTTAAAAATAAAATGTAAGAATAAAACAGAAAAAAATTTCTTCCATTCACACTGATGTATTTATAAGAATGAATTATTTCCATGCTTATATCTATAAATACATAAAAGAGGAATAAAATCTAACTTGAACCAAAAAAGAAAAAAAACCCTGAACCTAACAGTTATACAGAGGAAAACACTACCAAGGCACTTGCTCCAGTGGTAAACAATTCTGAAATTGGTCAGAGGTGGGGAATCATCTCCCATAGAGCCAGCAGCCCCGCCCGCCAATGAAAGGAGCATCCTTATTGCAAAGCTGGGGGACCGTGCCGAGGCCTCTGTGAGTAAACGTGAGCTGAGCCCCAGGCCAGCTGCTGCTGAACTGTTCCCACCCTTCCCAGGTGAAACACCTGAATATGTACAAGGGATTGAAAGCCTAGAGGAAGGGCCGTGGAGACACACCAGCGACAGCACGCAGGCCAACTTGGTGCCTGCAGGTCAGCCAGGATGGTCCTGGCCACGGGCGCTCTTCTGGAAGCTTTCCATTGCCCTGCCTGAGATACCCCTCCTGTCCCGGCTCCCACTCCTTTTTTTCCTTCCTCACCTCAGCCCGGAGAGTTATTCCAGTGGAAGTTATGGGTGACACATCGTCTTCTTTACAGGTGGCAGCCTGGCAACTCCTGCAGAAATTCCAGCAGATCCCAACTCACACCGGGCCACCCACAAAGCCGTGGAACCTCCCACCCTCACACCAGCACAGCCCCGAGACTGCTGACGGGGCAGAGAATATGGAGTCAGGCACAGCTGCAGGGGCTATTGCTGCCTGGAGTGCTGTTTATATTGACCTCAACCCAGGCACACCTGGGGAGGGCTTGCCTGCAGGGTCAGGCTGCCCAGGTCAGCTAATCCTCAGCCCTCAGGGAATCACATTGCAGAAAATGGACCTCGCTAAGACAGAATATTCGCCAAGGAAAAGAAGCACACAATGCCATTTGCAGCACCGTAGATGAGTCTAGAGGTAATCACGTGACCTGGAGTAAGTCAGAAAGTGCAAGACACATATCATATCATATCACTTATAGGTGTTACCTATAAATTGATACCAGGGCAGATATTTCCAAGGAGAAGGGCAATCACAGATTCATTAAACAAACTTATGGTTCACCAAACGAAAGGTGTGAGGATTGAATTCATTACGATATTGGGGTTAACAGACATATACAAACACAGTAGACGTATATAATCACCAAAGACCTACGGAGTACCAAGAGAAGACTACTCAACATTCTGTCATAACGTACATGGGAAAAAGATCCCAGGAAGAACAGACATATGTATATGTGTAAAAGAACCACCTCTTGCACACCTACAACAAGCTAAACGTTGTACTCAAACTTGCTGTAATAAAAAATAAAAAGTTAAATTAAAAACACGAACAAGAAGTAGTGAGACAAACTTGAGGGGCTGTCTCCTGGCACATTCCGTTCTACATTCCAATCTAGAACGCGACTTCCATTGAGGCTCTGCTGCCCTAGTAACCAGATTTGGTAAGGGAGAACTGCTGCCGCCTTGTGGCCGTTTCACACAACAGCAGCTTTAATCCCAGCGTTAATGGTCAGTGGATATTCCAAATCATTACAGGCCTGTAAATGACACCTGCCCTGAAAACAAATCCTGGGGTCATATATCGACCAAAAAATTCAAAAGACGTCCATATTTCAAAACGGCAGTATCGAGAGGCATATTTCACGCACATTAGTGTTCTGCTTCTTTTGCTTTCTTTCTTTCTTTGTTAAAAAAACGGGAATGGAAAAAGGCAACCCTCAGAATGGGCGAAAACTTTCACAAACGAATCAATGGACAAAGGTTTAATCTCCAATATATATAAACAGCTCATGCAGCTTAATATTAATAAAACAAACAACCCAATACAAAAATGGGCAGAAGATCTAAAGAGACGTTTCTTCAAAGAAGACACAGAGATGGCCAAGACGCACATGAAAAGCTGCTCAAGATCACTAATTATTAGAGAAATGCAAATCAAAACTACAATGGGGTAAGACCTCACACCTGTTAGAATGGGCATCATCAGATAATCTACAAACAACAAATTCTGGGGAGGGTGTGGACAAAAGGAACCCTCTTCCGCTATTTGTGGGAATGTAAATTGATACAGTCACTATGGAGAACACTATGGAGGTTCCTTTAAAAAACTAAAAAGAGAATTACCATAGGATCCAGCAATCCCACTCCTGGGCATATACCCAGAGAAAACCATAAATCACAAAAACACATTCACCACAATGTTCATTGCAGCACTATTTACAATAGCCAGGTAATGGAAGCAACCAAAATGGCCACAGAGAGACGAATGGATAAAGATGTGGTACATATATAAAATGGAATATTACTCAGCCATATAAAGGAATGAAACTGGGTCATTTGTAGAGAAGTTGATGTATCTAGAGACTGTCATACAGAGTGAAGTAAGTCAGAAAGAGAAAAACTAATATTGTATATTAATGCCTATATGTGGAACCTAGAAAAATGGTACAGATGAACTGGTTTGCAGGGCAGAAATAGAGACACAGAGGTAGAGAACAAACGTATGGACACGAAGTGGGGGAAGCCATGGGGTGGTGGTGGTGGGATTAATTGGGAGATTGGGATTGACCTGTATACATGTTTATGCATAAAATAGATAACTAATAATAACCTACTGTATAAAAAAATAAATAAAATTAAATTTCAAAAATTTTAAAAATAAAATGTAAAAATAAAACAGAAAAAAATTTCTTCCATTCACACTGACGTATTTATAAGAATGAATTATTTCCATGCTTATATCTATAAATACATAAAAGAGGAATAAAATCTAACTTGAACCAAAAAAGAAAAAAAAAACCTGAACCTAACAGTTATACAGAGGAAAACACTACCAAGGCACTTGCTCCAATGGTAAACAATTCTGAAATTGGTCAGAGGTGGGGAATCATCTCCCATACAGCCAGCAGCCCCGCCCGCCCACGCAAGGAACGTCCTTATTGCAAAGCTGGGGGACCGTGCTGAGGCCTCTGTGAGTAAACGTGAGCTGAGCCCCAGGCCAGCTGCTGCTGAACTGTTCCCACCCTTCCCAGGTGAAACACCTGAATATGTACAAGGGCTTGAAAGCCTAGAGGAAGGGCCGTGGAGCCACGCCAGCGACAGCACGCAGGCCAACTTGGTGCCTGCAGGTCAGCCAGGATGGTCCTGGCCACGGGCGCTCTTCTGGAAGCTTTCCATTGCCCTGCCTGAGATACCCCTCCTGTCCCGGCCCCCACTCCTTTTTTTCCTTCCTCACCTCAGCCCGGAGAGATATTCCAGTGGAAGTTGTGGGTGACACATCGTCTTCTTTACAGGTGGCAGCCTGGCAACTCCTGCAGAAAGTCCAGCAGAGCCCCACTCACACCGGGCCACCCACAAAGCCGTGGACACTCACACCCTCCCACCAGCACAGCCCCGAGACTGCTGACGGGGCAGAGAATATGGAGTCAGGCACAGCTGCAGGGGCTATTGCTGCCTGGAGTGCTGTTTATATTGACCTCAAACAAGGCACACCTGGGGAGCGCTTGCCGGCAGTGTCAAGCTGCCCAGGTCAGCTAATCCTCAGCCCTCAGGGAATCACATTGCAGAAAATGGACCTCGCTAAAAGAGAATATTCGCCAAGGAAAAAAAGGACACAATGCCATTTGCAGCACCGTAGATGAGTCTAGAGTTAATCACGTGACTTGGAGTAAGTCAGAAAGTGAAAGACACATATCATATCATATCACTTATAGGTGTTACCTATAAATTGATACCAGGGCAAATATTTCCACGGAGAAGGGCAATCACAGATTCATTAAACAAACTTATGGTTCACCAAACGAAAGGTGTGAGGATTGAATTCATTACGATATTGGGGTAAACAGACATATACAAACACAGTAGACGTATATAATCACAAAAGACCTACGGAGTACCAAGAGAAGACTACTCAACATTCTGTCATAACGTACATGGGAAAAAGATCCCAGGAAGAACAGACATATGTATATGTGTAAAAGAACCACCTCTTGCACACCTACAACAAGCTAAACGTTGTACTCAAACTTGCTGTAATAAAAAATAAAAAATTAAATTAAAAACACGAACAAGAAGTAGTGAGACAAACTTGAGGGGCTTTCTCCTGGCACTTTCCGTTCTACATTCCAATCTAGAACGCGAATTCCATTGAGGCTCTGCTGCCCTAGTAACCAGATTTGGTAAGGGAGAACTGCTGCCGCCTTGTGGCCGTTTCACACAACAGCAGCTTTAATCCCAGCGCTAATGGTCAGTGGATATTCCAAATCATTACAGGCCTGTAAATGACACCTGCCCTGAAAACAAATCCTGGGGTCATATATCGACCAAAAAATTCAAAAGACGTCCATATCTCAAAACGACAGTTTCAAGAGGCATATTTCACGCACATTAGTGTTCTGCTTCTTTTGGTTTCTTTCTTTCTTTGTTAAAAAAACGGGAATGGAAAAAGGCAACCCTCAGAAAGGGCGAAAACGTTCACAAACGAATCAATGGACAAAGGTTTAATCTCCAATATATATAAACAGCTCATGCAGCTTAATATTAATACAACAAACAACCCAATACAAAAATGGGCAGAAGATCTAAATAGACGTTTCTTCAAAGAAGACACAGAGATGGCCAAGACGCACATGAAAAGCTGCTCAACATCACTAATTATTAGAGAAATGCAAATCAAAACTACAATGAGGTAAGACCTCACACCTGTTAGAATCGGCATCATCAGATAATCTACAAACAACAAATTCTGGGGAGGGTGTGGACAAAAGGAACCCTCTTCCGCTATTGGTGGTAATGTAAATTGATACAGTCACTATGGAGAACAGTATGGAGGTTCCTTTAAAAAACTAAAAAGAGAATTACCATAGGATCCAGCAATCCCACTTCTGGGCATATACCCAGAGAAAACCATAAATCACAAAGACACATTTACACAATGTTCATTGCAGCACTATTTACAATAGCCAGGTAATGGAAGCAACCTAAATGGCCACAGACAGACGAATGGATAAAGATGTGGTACATATATAAAATGGAATATTACTCAGCCATAAAAAGGAATGAAACTGGGTCATTTGTAGAGAAGTTGATGGATCTAGAGACTGTCATACAGAGTGAAGTAAGTCAGAAAGAGAAAAACAAATATTGTATATTAATGCCTATATGTGGAACCTGGAAAAATGGGACAGATGAACTGGTTTGCAGGGCAGAAATAGAGACACAGAGGTAGAGAACAAACGGATGGACACAAAGTGGGGGAAGCCATGGGGTGGTGGTGGTGGGATGAGTTGGGAGATTGGGATTGACCTGTATACATGTTTATGCATATAATAGATAACTAATAATAACCTACTGTATAAAAAAATAAATAAAATTAAATTTCAAAATTTTTAAAAATAAAATGTAAAAATAAAACAGAAAAAAATTTCTTCCATTCACACTGATGTATTTATAAGAATGAATTATTTCCATGCTTATATCTATAAATACATAAACTAGGAATAAAATCTAACTTGAACCAAAAAAGAAAAAAAACCCTGAAACTAACAGTTATACAGAGGAAAACACTACCAAGGCACTTGCTCCAGTGGTAAACAATTCTGAAATTGGTCAGAGGTGGGGAATCATCTCCCATAGAGCCAGCAGCCCCGCCCGCCAATGCAAGGAGCGTCCTTATTGCAAAGCTGGGGGACCGTGCCGAGGCCTCTGTGAGTAAACGTGAGCTGAGCCCCAGGCCAGCTGCTGCTGAACTGTTCCCACCCTTCCCAGGTGAAACACCTGAATATGTACAAGGGATTGAAAGCCTAGAGGAAGGGCCGTGGAGCCACACCAGCGACAGCACGCAGGCCAACTTGGTGCCTGCAGGTCAGCCAGGATGGTCCTGGCCACGGGCGCTCTTCTGGAAGCTTTCCATTGCCCTGCCTGAGATACCCCTCCTGTCCCGGCCCCCACTCCTTTTTTTCCTTCCTCACCTCAGCCCGGAGAGATATTCCAGTGGAAGTTATGGGTGACACATCCTCTTCTTTACAGGTGGCAGCCTGGCAACTCCTGCAGAAATTCCAGCAGATCCCCACTCACACCGGGCCACCCACAAAGCCGTGGAACCTCACACCCTCCCACCAGCACAGCCCCGAGACTGCTGACGGGGCAGAGAATATGGAGTCAGGCACAGCTGCAGGGGCTATTGCTGCCTGGAGTGCTGTTTATATTGACCTCAACCCAGGCACACCTGGGGAGGGCTTGCCTGCAGGGTCAGGCTGCCCAGGTCAGCTAATCCTCAGCCCTCAGGGAATCACATTGCAGAAAATGGACCTCGCTAAGACAGAATATTCGCCAAGGAAAAGAAGCACACAATGCCATTTGCAGCACCGTAGATGAGTCTAGAGGTAATCACGTGACTTGGAGTAAGTCAGAAAGTGAAAGACACATATCATATCATATCACTTATAGGTGTTACCTATAAATTGATACCAGGGCAGATATTTCCACGGACAAGGGCAATCACAGATTCATTAAACAAACTTATGGTTCACCAAACGAAAGGTGTGAGGATTGAATTCATTACGATATTGGGGTTAACAGACATATACAAACACAGTAGACGTATATAATCACAAAAGACCTACGGAGTACCAAGAGAAGACTACTCAACATTCTGTCATAACGTACATGGGAAAAAGATCCCAGGAAGAACAGACATATGTATATGTGTAAAAGAACCACCTCTTGCACACCTACAACAAGCTAAACGTTGTACTCAAACTTGCTGTAATAAAAAATAAAAAATTAAATTAAAAACACGAACAAGAAGTAGTGAGACAAATTTGAGGGGCTTTCTCCTGGCACATTCCGTTCTACATTACAATCTAGAACGTGACTTCCATTGAGGCTCTGCTGCCCTAGTAACCGGATTTGGTAAGGGAGAACTGCTGCCACCTTGTGGCCGTTTCACACAACAGCAGCTTTAATCCCAGCGCTAATGGTCAGTGGATATTCCAAATCATTACAGGCCTGTAAATGACACCTGCCCTGAAAACAAATCCTGGGGTCATATATCGACCAAAAATTTCAAAAGACGTCCATATTTCAAAACGACAGTTTCAAGAGGCATATTTCACGCACATTAGTGTTCTGCTTCTTTTGCTTTCTTTCTTTCTTTGTTAAAAAAACGGGAATGGAAAAAGGCAACCCTCAGAATGGGCGAAAACGTTCACAAACGAATCAATGGACAAAGGTTTAATCTCCAATATATATAAACAGCTCATGCAGCTTAATATTAATACAACAAACAACCCAATACAAAAATGGGCAGAAGATCTAAAGAGACGTTTCTTCAAAGAAGACACAGAGATGGCCAAGACGCACATGAAAAGCTGCTCAACATCACTAATTATTAGAGAAATGCAAATCAAAACTACAATGAGGTAAGACCTCACACCTGTTAGAATCGGCATCATCAGATAATCTACAAACAAAAAATTCTGGGGAGGGTGTGGACAAAAGGAACCCTCTTCCGCTATTGGTGGGAATTTAATTGATACAGTCACTATGGAGAACAGTATGGAGGTTCCTTTAAAAAACTAAAAAGAGAATTACCATAGGATCCAGCAATCCCACTTCTGGGCATATACCCAGAGAAAACCATAAATCACAAAGACACATTCACACAATGTTCATTGCAGCACTATTTACCATAGCCAGGTAATGGAAGCAACCTAAATGGCCACAGACAGACGAATGGATAAAGATGTGGTACATATATAAAATGGAATATTACTCAGCCATAAAAAGGAATGAAACTGGGTCATTTGTAGAGAAGTTGATGGATCTAGAGACTGTCATACAGAGTGAAGTAAGTCAGAAAGAGAAAAACAAATATTGTACATTAGTGCCTATATGTGGTACCTAGAAAAATGGGACAGATGAACTGGTTTGCAGGGCAGAAATAGAGACACAGAGGTAGAGAACAAACGCATGGACACAAAGTGGGGGAAGCCATGGGGTGGTGGTGGTGGGATGAGTTGGGAGATTGGGATTGACCTGTATACATGTTTATGCATAAAATAGATAACTAATAATAACCTACTGTATAAAAAAATAAATAAAATTAAATTTCAAAAATTTTAAAAATAAAATGTAAAAATAAAACAGAAAAAAATTTATTCCATTCACACTGATGTATTTATAAGAATGAATTATTTCCATGCTTATATCTATAAATACATAAAAGAGGAATAAAATCTAACTTGAACCAAAAAAGAAAAAAAAACCTGAACCTAACAGTTATACAGAGGAAAACACTACCAAGGCACTTGCTCCAGTGGTAAACAATTCTGAAATTGGTCAGAGGTCGGGAATCATCTCCCATAGAGCCAGCAGCCCCGCCCGCCCACGCAAGGAGCGTCCTTATTGCAAAGCTGGGGGACCGTGCCGAGGCCTCTGTGAGTAAACGTGAGCTGAGCCCCAGGCCAGCTGCTGCTGAACTGTTCCCACCCTTCCCAGGTGAAACACCTGAATATGTACAAGGGCTTGAAAGCCTAGAGGAAGGGCCGTGGAGCCACACCAGCGACAGCACGCAGGCCAACTTGGTGCCTGCAGGTCAGCCAGGATGGTCCTGGCCACGGGCGCTCTTCTGGAAGCTTTCCATTGCCCTGCCTGAGATACCCATCCTGTCCCGGCCCCCACTCCTTTTTTTCCTTCCTCACCTCAGCCCGGAGAGATACTCCAGTGGAAGTTATGGGTGACACATCCTCTTCTTTACAGGTGGCAGCCTGGCAACTCTTGCAGAAAGTCCAGCAGAGCCCCACTCACACCGGGCCACCCACAAAGCCGTGGACCCTCAAACCCTCCCAACAGCACAGCCCCGAGACTGCTGACGGGGCAGAGAATATGGAGTCAGGCACAGCTGCAGGGGCTATTGCTGCCTGGAGTGCTGTTTATATTGACCTCAACCCAGGCACACCTGGGGAGGGCTTGCCGGCAGGGTCAGGCTGCCCAGGTCAGCTAATCCTCAGCCCTCAGGGAATCACATTGCAGAAAATGGACCTCGCTAAGACAGAATATTCGCCAAGGAAAAGAAGCACACAATGCCATTTGCAGCACCGTAGATGAGGCTAGAGGTAATTACGTGACTTGGAGTAAGTCAGAAAGTGAAAGACACATATCATATCATATCACTTACAGGTGTTACCTATAAATTGATACCAGGGCAGATATTTCCAAGGAGAAGGGCAATCACAGATTATTAAACAAACTTATGGTTCACCAAAGGAAAGGTGTGAGGATTGAATTCATTACGATATTGGGGTTAACAGACATATACAAACACAGTAGAAGTATATAATCACCAAAGACCTACGGAGTACCAAGAGAAGACTACTCAACATTCTGTCATAACGTACATGGGAAAAGGATCCCAGGAAGAACAGACATATGTATATGTGTAAAAGAACCACCTCTTGCACACCTACAACAAGCTAAACGTGGTACTCAAACTTGCTGTAATAAAAAATAAAAAATTAAATTAAAAACACGAACAAGAAGTAGTGAGACAAACTTGAGGGGCTTTCTCCTGGCACATTCCGTTCTACATTCCAATCTAGAACGCGACTTCCTTTGAGGCTCTGCTGCCCTAGTAACCAGATTTGGTAAGGGAGAACTGCTGCCAACTTGTGGCCGTTTCACACAACAGCAGCTTTAATCCCAGCGCTAATGGTCAGTGGATATTCCAAATCATTACAGGCCTGTAAATGACACCTGCCCTGAAAACAAATCCTGGGGTCATATATCGACCAAAAAATTCAAAAGACGTCCATATTTAAAAACGACAGTTTCAAGAGGCATATTTCACGCACATTAGTGTTCTGCTTCTTTTGATTTCTTTCTTTCTTTGTTAAAAAAACGGGAATGGAAAAAGGCAACCCTCAGAATGGGCGAAAACGTTCACAAACGAATCAATGGACAAAGGTTTAATCTCCAATATATATAAACAGCTCATGCAGCTTAATATTAATAAAACAAACAACCCAATACAAAAATGGGCAGAAGTTCTAAATAGACGTTTCTTCAAAGAAGACACAGAGATGGCCAAGACGCACATGAAAACCTGCTCAACATCACTAATTATTAGAGAAATGCAAATCAAAACTACAATGAGGTAAGACCTCACACCTGTTAGAATCGGCATCATCAGATAATCTACAAACAACAAATTCTGGGGAGGGTGTGGACAAAAGGAACCCTCTTCCGCTATTGGTGGGAATGTAAATTGATACAGTCACTATGGAGAACAGTATGGAGGTTCCTTTAAAAAACTAAAAAGAGAATTAACATAGGATCCAGCAATCCCACTTCTGGGCATATACCCAGAGAAAACCATAAATCACAGAGACACATTCACCACAATGTTCATTGCAGCACTATTTACAATAGCCAGGTAATGGAAGCAACCTAAATGGCCACAGACAGACGAATGGATAAAGATGTGGTACATATATAAAATGGAATATTACTCAGCCATAAAAAGGAATGAAACTGGGTCATTTGTAGAGAAGTTGATGGATCTAGAGACTGTCATACAGAGTGAAGTAAGTCAGAAAGAGAAAAACAAATATTGTATATTAATGCCTATATGTGGAACCTAGAAAAATGGTACAAATGAACTGGTTTGCAGGGCAGAAATTGAGACACTGAGGTAGAGAACAAACGTATGGACACAAAGTGGGGGAAGCCATGGGGTGGTGGTGGTGGGATGAGTTGGGAGATTGGGATTGACCTGTATACATATCTATGCATAAAATAGATAACTAATAATAACCTACTGTATAAAAAAATAAATAAAATTAAATTTCAAAATTTTTAAAAATAAAATGTAAAAATAAAACAGAAAAAAAGTTCTTCCATTCACACTGATGTATTTATAAGAATGAATTATTTCCATGCTTATATCCATAAATACATAAAAGAGGAATAAAATCTAACTTGAACCAAAAAAGGAAAAAAAAAGCTGAACCTAACAGTTATACAGAGGGAAACACAACCAAGGCACTTGCTCCAGTGGTAAACAATTCTGAAATTGGTCAGAGGTGGGGAATCATCCCCCATACAGCCAGCAGCCCTGCCCGCCCACGCAGGGAGCGTCCTTATTGCAAAGCTGGGGGACCGTGCCGAGGCCTCTGTGTGTAAACGTGAGCTGAGCCCCAGGCCAGCTGCTGCTGAACTGTTCCCACCCTTCCCAGGTGAAACATCTGAATATGTACAAGGGCTTGAAATCCTAGAGGAAGGGCCGTGGAGCCACACCAGCGACAGCACGCAGGCCAACTTGGTGCCTGCAGGTCAGCCAGGATGGTCCTGGCCACGGGCGCTCTTCTGGAAGCTTTCCATTGACCTGCCTGATATACCCCTCCTGTCCCGGCCCCCACTCCTTTTTTTCCTTCCTCACCTCAGCCCGGAGAGATATTCCAGTGGAAGTTATGGGTGACACATCCTCTTCTTTACAGGTGGCAGCCTGGCAACTCCTGCCGAAAGTCCAGCAGAGCCCCACTCACACCGGGCCACCCAAAAAGCCGTGGACCCTCACACCCTCCCACCAGCACAGCCCCGAGACTGCTGACGGGGCAGAGAATATGGAGTCAGGCACAGCTGCAGGGGCTATTGCTGCCTGGAGTGCTGTTTATATTGACCTCAACCCAGGCACACCTGGGGAGGGCTTGCCGGCACGGTCAGCCTGCCCAGGTCAGCTAATCCTCAGCCCTCAGGGAATCACATTGCAGAAAATGGACCTCGCTAAGACAGATTATTCGCCAAGGAAAAGAAGCAGACAATGCCATTTGCAGCACCGTAGATGAGGCTAGAGGTAATCACGTGACTTGGAGTAAGTCAGAAAGGGAAAGACACATATCATATCATATCACTTATAGGTGTTACCTATAAATTGATACCAGGGCAGATATTTCCACGGAGAAGGGCAATCACAGATTCATTAAACAAACTTATGGTTCACCAAAGGAAAGGTGTGAGGATTGAATTCATTACGATATTGGGGTTAACAGACATATACAAACACAGTAGACGTATATAATCACCAAAGACCTACGGAGTACCAAGAGAAGACTACTCAACATTCTGTCATAACGTACATGGGAAAAGGATCCCAGGAAGAACAGACATATGTATATGTGTAAAAGAACCACCTCTTGCACACCTACAACAAGCTAAACGTTGTACTCAACTTGCTGTAATAAAAAATAAAAAATTAAATTAAAAACACGAACAAGAAGTAGAGAGACAAACTTGAGGGGCTTTCTCCTGGCACATTCCGTTCTACATTCCAATCTAGAACGCGACTTCCATTGAGGCTCTGCTGCCCTAGTAACCAGATTTGGTAAGGGAGAACTGCTGCCACCTTGTGGCCGTTTCACACAACAGCAGCTTTAATCCCAGCGCTAATGGTCAGTGGATATTCCAAATCATTACAGGCCTGAAAATGACATCTGCCCTGAAAACAAATCCTGGGGCCATATATCGACGAAAAAATTCAAAAGACGTCCATATTTCAAAACGACAGTTTCAAGAGGCATATTTCACGCACATTAGTGTTCTGCTTCTTTTGCTTGCTTTCTTTCTTTGTTAAAAAAACGGGAATGGAAAAAGGCAACCCTCAGAAAGGGCGAAAACGTTCACAAACGAATCAATGGACAAAGGTTTAATCTCCAATATATATAAACAGCTCATGCAGCTTAATATTAATAAAACAAACAACCCAATACAAAAATGGGCAGAAGATCTAAATAGACGTTTCTTCAAAGAAGACACAGAGATGGCCAAGACGCACATGACAAGCTGCTCAACATCACTAATTATTAGAGAAATGCAAACCAAAACTACAATGAGGTAAGACCTCACACCTGTTAGAATCGGCATCATCAGATAATCTACAAACAACAAATTCTGGGGAGGGTGTGGACAAAAGGAACCCTCTTCCGCTATTGGTGGGAATGTAAATTGATACAGTCACTATGGAGAACAGTATGGAGGTTCCTTTAAAAAACTAAAAAGAGAATTACCATAGGATCCAGCAATCCCACTTCTGGGCATATACCCAGAGAAAACCATATATCACAAAGACACATTCACACAATGTTCATTGCAGCACTATTTACAATAGCCAGGTAATGGAAGCAACTTAAATGCCCACAGACAGAAGAATGGATAAAGATGTGGGACATATATAAAACGGAATATTACTCAGCCATAAAAAGGAATGAAACTGGGTCATTTGTAGGGAAGTTGATGGATCTAGAGACTGTCATACAGAGTGAAGTAAGTCAGAAAGAGAAAAACAAATATTGTATATTAATGCCCATATGTGGAACCTAGAAATATGGTACAGATGAACTGGTTTGCAGGGCAGAAATAGAGACACAGAGGTAGAGAACAAACGTATGGACACAAAGTGGGGGAAGCCATGGGTTGGTGGTGGAGGGATGAGTTGGGAGATTGGGATTGACCTGTATACATGTCTATGCATAAAATAGATAACTAATAATAACCTACTGTATAAAAAATAAATAAAATTAAATTTCAAAATTTTTAAAAATAAAATGTAAAAATAAAACAGAAAAAAAGTTCTTCCATTCACACTGATGTATTTATAAGAATGAATTATTTCCATGCTTATATCCATAAATACATAAAAGAGGAATAAAATCTAACTTGAACCAAAAAAGGAAAAAAAAAGCTGAACCTAACAGTTATACAGAGGGAAACACAACCAAGGCACTTGCTCCAGTGGTAAACAATTCTGAAATTGGTCAGAGGTGGGGATTCATCCCCCATACAGCCAGCAGCCCTGCCCGCCCACGCAGGGAGCGTCCTTATTGCAAAGCTGTGGGACCATGGCGAGGCCTCTGTGAGTAAACGTGAGCTGAGCCACAGGCCAGCTGCTGCTGAACTGTTCCCACCCTTCCCAGGTGAAACACCTGAATATGTACAAGGGCTTGAAAGCCTAGAGGAAGGGCCGTGGAGCCACACTAGCGACAGCATGCAGGCCAACTTGGTGCCTGCAGGTCAGCCAGGATGGTCCTGGCCACGGGCGCTCTTCTGGAAGCTTTCCATTGCCCTGCCTGAGATACCACTCCTGTCCCGGGCCCTACTCCTTTTTTTCCTTCCTCACCTCAGCCCGGAGAGATATTCCAGTGGAAGTTATGGGTGACACATCCTCTTCTTTTGAGGTGGCAGCCTGGCAACTCCTGAAGAAAGTCAAGCAGAGCCCCACTCACACCGGGCCACCCACAAAGCCGTGGACCCTCACACGCTCCCACCAGCACAGCCCCGAGACTGCTGACGGGGCAGAGAATATGGAGTCAGGCACAGCTGCAGGGGCTATTGCTGCCTGGAGTGCTGTTTATATTGACCTCAACCCAGGCACACCTGGGGAGGGCTTGCCGGCATGGTCAGGCTGCCCAGGTCAGGTAATCCTCAGCCCTCAGGGAATCACATTGCAGAAAATGGACCTCGCTAAGACAGAATATTCGCCAAGGAAAAAAAGGACACAATGCCATTTGCAGCAACCTAGATGAGTCTAGAGGTAATCACGTGACTTAGTGTAAGTCAGAAAGTGAAAGACACATATCATATCATATCACTTATAGGTGTTACCTATAAATTGATACCAGGACAGATATTTCCACGGAGAAGGGCAATCACAGATTCATTAAACAAACTTATGGTTCACCAAAGGAAAGGTGTGAGGATTGAATTCATTACGATATTGGGGTTAACAGACATATACAAACACAGTAGACGTATACAATCACCAAAGACCTACGGAGTACCAAGAGAAGACTACTCAACATTCTGTCATAACGTACATGGGAAAAGGATCCCAGGAAGAACAGACATATGTATATGTGTAAAAGAACCACCTCTTGCACACCTACAACAAGCTAAACGTTGTACTCAAACTTGCTGTAATAAAAAATAAAAAATTAAATTAAAAACACGAACAAGAAGTAGTGAGAGAAACTTGAGGAGCTTTCTCCTGGCACATTCCGTTCTACATTCCAATCTAGAACGCGACTTCCATTGAGGCTCTGCTGCCCTAGTATCCAGATTTGGTAAGGGAGAACTGCTGCCACCTTGAGGCCGTTTCACATAACAGCAGCTTTAATCCCAGCGCTAATGGTCAGTGGATATTCCAAATCATTACAGGCCTGTAAATGACACCTGCCCTGAAAACAAATCCTGGGGTCATATATCGACCAAAAAATTCAAAAGACGTCCATATTTCAAAACGACAGTTTCAAGAGGCATATTTCACGCACATTAGTGTTCTGCTTCTTTTGCTTTCTTTCTTTCTTTGTTAAAAAAACGGGAATGGAAAAAGGCAACCCTCAGAATGGGCGAAAATGTTCACCAACCAATCAATGGACAAAGGTTTAATCTCCAATATATATAAACAGCTCATGCAGCTTAATATTAATAAAACAAACAACCCAATAAAAAAATGGGCTGAAGATCTAAATAGACGTTTCTTCAAAGAAGACACAGAGATGGCCAAGACGCACATGACAAGCTGCTCAACATCACTAATTATTAGAGAAATGCAAATCAAAACTACAATGAGGTAACACCTCACACCTGTTAGAATCGACATCATCAGATAATCTACAAACAACAAATCCTGGGGAGGGTGTGGACAAAAGGAACCCTCTTCCGCTATTGGTGGGAATGTAAATTGATACAGTCATTATGGAGAACAGTATGGAGGTTCCTTTAAAAAACTAAAAAGAGAATTACCATAGGGTCCAGCAATCCCACTTCTGGGCATTTACCCAGGGAAAACCATAAATCACAGAGACACATTCACCACAATGTTCATTGCAGCACTATTTACAATAGCCAGGTAATGGAAGCAACCTAAATGGCCACAGACAGACGAATGGATAAAGATGTGGTACATATATAAAATGGAATATTACTCAGCCATAAAAAGGAATGAAACTGCGTCATTTGTAGAGAAGTTGATGGATCTAGAGACTGTCATACAGAGTTAAGTAAGTCAGAAAGAGAAAAACAAATATTGTATATAAATGCCTATATGTGGAATCTAGAAAAACGGTACAGATGAACTGGTTTGCAGGGCAGAAATAGAGACACAGAGGCAGAGAACAAACGTATGGACACAAAGTGGGGGAAGCCATGGGGTGGTGGTGGTGGGATGAGTTGCGAGATTGGGATTGACCTGTATACATGTCTATGCATAAAATAGATAACTAATAATAACCTACTGTATAAAAAAATAAATAAAATTAAATTTCAAAATTTTTTAAAATAAAATGTAAAAATAAAACAGAAAAAAAGTTCTTCCATTCACACTGATGTATTTATAAGAATGAATTATTTCCATGCTTATATCCATAAATACATAAAAGAGGAATAAAATCTAACTTGAACCAAAAAAGGAAAAAAAAAACTGAACATAACATTTATACAGAGGGAAACACAACCAAGGCACTTGCTCCAGTGGTAAACAATTCTGAAATTGGTCAGAGGTGGGGAATCATCCCCCATACAGCCAGCAGCCCCGCCCGCCCACGCAAGGAGCGTCCTTATTGCAAAGCTGTGGGACCGTGGCAAGGCCTCTGTGAGTAAACGTGAGCTGAGCCCCAGGCCAGCTGCTGCTGAACTGTTCCCACCCTTCCCAGGTGAAACACCTGAATATGTACAACGGCTTGAAAGCCTAGAGGAAGGGCCGTGGAGCCACACCAGCGACAGCACGCAGGCCAACTTGGTGCCTGCAGGTCAGCCAGGATGGTCCTGGCCATGGGCGCTCTTCTGGAAGCTTTCCATTGCCCTGCCTGAGATACCCTCCTGTCCCGGCACCCACTCCTTTTTTTCCTTCCTCACCTCAGCCCGGAGTGATATTCCAGTGGAAGTTATGGGTGACACATCCTCTTCTTTACAGGTGGCAGCCTGGCAACTCCTGCAGAAAGTCCAGCAGAGCCCCACTCACACCGGGCCACCCACAAAGCCGTGGACCCTCACATCCTCCCTCCAGCACAGCCCCGAGACTGCTGACGGGGCAGAGAATATGGAGTCAGGCACAGCTGCAGGGGCTATTGCTGCCTGGAGTGCTGTTTATATTGACCTCAACCCAGGCACACCTGGGGAGGGCTTGCCGGCAGGGTCAGGCTGCCCAGGTCAGCTAATCCTCAGCCCTCAGGGAATCACATTGCAGAAAATGGACCTCGCTAAGACAGAATATTCGCCAAGGAAAAAAAGGACACAATGCCATTTGCAGCACCGTAGATGAGTCTAGAGGTAATCACGTGACTTGGAGTAAGTCAGAAAGTGAAAGACACATATATCATATCACTTATAGGTGTTACGTATAAATTGATACCAGAGCAGATATTTCCATGGAGAAGGGCTATCACAGATTCATTAAACAAACTTATGGTTCACCAAAGGAAAGGTGTGAGGATTGAATTCATTATGATATTGGGGTTAACAGACATATACAAACACAGTAGACGTATATAATCACCAAAGACCTACGGAGTACCAAGAGAAGACTACTCAACATTCTGTCAAAACGTACATGGGAAAAGGATCCCAGGAAGAACAGACATATGTAGATGTGTAAAAGAACCACCTCTTGCACACCTACAACAAGCTAAACGTTGTACTCAAACTTGCTGTATTAAAAAATAAAAAATTAAAATAAAAACACGAACAAGAAGTAGTGAGACAAACTTGAGGGGCTTTCTCCTGGCACATTCCGTTCTACATTCCAATCTAGAATGCGACTTCCATTGAGGCTCTGCTGCCCTAGTAACCAGATTTGGTAAGGGAGAACTCCTGACACCTTTTGGCCGTTTCACACAACAGCAGCTTTAATCCCAGCGCTAATGGTCAGTGGATATTCCAAATCATTACAGGCCTGTAAATGACATCTGCCCTGAAAACAAATCCTGGGGTCATATATCGACCAAAAAATTCAAAAGACGTCCATATTTCAAAACGACAGTTTCAAGAGGCATATTTCACGCACATTAGTGTTCTGCTTCTTTTGCTTGCTCTCTTTCTTTGTTAAAAAAACAGGAATGGAAAAAGGCAACCCTCAGAATGGGCGAAAACGTTCACAAACGAATCAATGGACAAAGGTTTAATCTCCAATATATATAAACAGCTCATGCATCTTAATATTAATAAAACAAACAACCCAATACAAAAATGGGCAGAAGATCTAAAGAGACGTTTCTTCAAAGAAGACACAGAGATGGCCAAGACGCACATGACAAGCTGCTCAACATCACTAATTATTAGAGAAATGCAAATCAAAACTACAATGAGGAAAGTCCTCACACCTGTTAGAATCGGCATCATCAGATAATCTACAAACAACAAATTCTGGGGAGGGTGTGGACAAAAGGAACCCTCTTCCGCTATTGGTGGGAATGTAAATTGATACAGTCACTATGGAGAACAGTATGGAGGTTCCTTTAAAAAACTAAAAAGAGAACTACCATAGGGTCCAGCAATCCCACTTCTGGGCATTTACCCAGAGAAAACCATAAATCACAGAGACACATTCACCACAATGTTCATTGCAGCACTATTTACCATAGCCAGGTAATGGAAGCAACCTAAATGGCCACAGACAGACGAATGGATAAAGATGTGGTACATATATAAAATGGAATATTACTCAGCCATAAAAAGGAATGAAACTGCGTCATTTGTAGAGAAGTTGATGGATCTAGAGACTGTCATACAGAGTTAAGTAAGTCAGAAAGAGAAAAACAAATATTGTATATAAATGCCTATATGTGGAATCTAGAAAAACGGTACAGATGAACTGGTTTGCAGGGCAGAAATAGAGACACAGAGGCAGAGAACAAACGTATGGACACAAAGTGGGGGAAGCCATGGGGTGGTGGTGGTGGGATGAGTTGCGAGATTGGGATTGACCTGTATACATATCTATGCATAAAATAGATAACTAATAATAACCTACTGTATAAAAAAATAAATAAAATTAAATTTCAAAATTTTTTAAAATAAAATGTAAAAATAAAACAGAAAAAAAGTTCTTCCATTCACACTGATGTATTTATAAGAATGAATTATTTCCATGCTTATATCCATAAATACATAAAAGAGGAATAAAATCTAACTTGAACCAAAAAAGGAAAAAAAAAACTGAACATAACATTTATACAGAGGGAAACACAACCAAGGCACTTGCTCCAGTGGTAAAGAATTCTGAAATTGGTCAGAGGTGGGGAATCATCCCCCATACAGCCAGCAGCCCCGCCCGCCCACGCAAGGAGCGTCCTAATTGCAAAGCTGTGGGACCGTGGCGAGGCCTCTGTGAGTAAACGTGAGCTGAGCCCCAGGCCAGCTGCTGCTGAACTGTTCCCACCCTTCCCAGGTGAAACACCTGAATATGTACAACGGCTTGAAAGCCTAGAGGAAGGGCCGTGGAACCACACCAGCGACAGCACGCAGGCCAACTTGGTGCCTGCAGGTCAGCCAGGATGGTCCTGGCCATGGGCGCTCTTCTGGAAGCTTTCCATTGCCCTGCCTGAGATACCCTCCTGTCCCGGCCCCCACTCCTTTTTTTCCTTCCTCACCTCAGCCCGGAGTGATATTCCAGTGGAAGTTATGGGTGACACATCCTCTTCTTTAGAGGTGGCAGCCTGGCAACTCCTGCAGAAAGTCCAGCAGAGCCCCACTCACAACGGGCCGCCCACGAAGCCTTGGACCCTCACACCCTCCCACCAGCACAGCCCCGAGACTGCTGACGGGGCAGAGAATATGGAGTCAGGCACAGCTGCAGGGGCTATTGCTGCCTGGAGTGCTGTTTATATTGACCTCAACCCAGGCACACCTGGGGAGGGCTTGCCGGCAGGGTCAGGCTGCCCAGGTCAGCTAATCCTCAGCCCTCAGGGAATCACATTGCAGAAAATGGACCTCGCTAAGACAGAATATTCGCCAAGGAAAAAAAGGACACAATGCCATTTGCAGCACCGTAGATGAGTCTAGAGGTAATCACGTGACTTGGAGTAAGTCAGAAAGTGAAAGACACATATCATATCATATCACTTATAGGTGTTACGTATAAATTGATACCAGAGCAGATATTTCCATGGAGAAGGGCTATCACAGATTCATTAAACAAACTTATGGTTCACCAAAGGAAAGGTGTGAGGATTGAATTCATTATGATATTGGGGTTAACAGACATATACAAACACAGTAGACGTATATAATCACCAAAGACCTACGGAGTACCAAGAGAAGACTACTCAACATTCTGTCAAAACGTACTTGGGAAAAAGATCCCAGGAAGAACAGACATATGTAGATGTGTAAAAGAACCACCTCTTGCACACCTACAACAAGCTAAACGTTGTACTCAAACTTGCTGTATTAAAAAATAAAAAATTAAAATAAAAACACGAACAAGAAGTAGTGAGACAAACTTGAGGGGCTTTCTCCTGGCACATTCCGTTCTACATTCCAATCTAGAATGCGACTTCCATTGAGGCTCTGCTGCCCTAGTAACCAGATTTGGTAAGGGAGAACTCCTGACACCTTTTGGCCGTTTCACACAACAGCAGCTTTAATCCCAGCGCTAATGGTCAGTGGATATTCCAAATCATTACAGGCCTGTAAATGACATCTGCCCTGAAAACAAATCCTGGGGTCATATATCGACCAAAAAATTCAAAAGACGTCCATATTTCAAAACGACAGTTTCAAGAGGCATATTTCACGCACATTAGTGTTCTGCTTCTTTTGCTTGCTCTCTTTCTTTGTTAAAAAAACAGGAATGGAAAAAGGCAACCCTCAGAATGGGCGAAAACGTTCACAAACGAATCAATGGACAAAGGTTTAATCTCCAATATATATAAACAGCTCATGCATCTTAATATTAATAAAACAAACAACCCAATACAAAAATGGGCAGAAGATCTAAAGAGACGTTTCTTCAAAGAAGACACAGAGATGGCCAAGACGCACATGACAAGCTGCTCAACATCACTAATTATTAGAGAAATGCAAATCAAAACTACAATGAGGAAAGTCCTCACACCTGTTAGAATCGGCATCATCAGATAATCTACAAACAACAAATTCTGGGGAGGGTGTGGACAAAAGGAACCCTCTTCCGCTATTGGTGGGAATGTAAATTGATACAGTCACTATGGAGAACAGTATGGAGGTTC